>NC_056430.1:73978775-73983775 GCF_018296145.1 Oncorhynchus tshawytscha
AGAGAGAGAGAGAAGTAAAGAGAGAGAGAGAGGTAAAAAGAGAGAGAGAGAGGAGAGAGAAGAGAGGTAAAAAAGAGAGAGAGAGAGGTAAAGAGAGAGAGAGAGAGGTAAAGAGAGAGAGAGAGAGGTAAAGAGAGAGAGAGAGAGGTAAAGAGAGAGGAGAGGTAAAGAGAGAGAGAGAGAGAGGTAAAAGAGAGAGAGAGAGAGGTAAAGAGAGAGAGAGAGGTAAAAGAGAGAGAGAAGAGTAAAGAGAGAGAGAGAGAGGTAAAGAGAGAGAGAGAGAGGTAAAAGAGAGAGAGAGAGGTAAAGAGAGAAGAGAGAGAGGTAAAGAGAGAGAGAGAGAGGTAAAAGAGAGAGAGAGAGAGGTAAAGAGAGAGAGAGTAGAGGCCAGAGAGAAGAGAGAGGTAAAGAGAGAGAGAGAGAGGTAAAGAGAGAGAGAGAGAGAGGTAAAGAGAGAGAGAGAGGTGTAAAGAGAGAGAGAGAGGTAAAAGAGAGAGAGAGAGAGAGAGTAAAGAGAGAGATGTAAAGAGAGAGAGAGAGGTAAAGAGAGTAAAAAGAGAGAGAGGTAAAGAAGAGAGAGATGTAAAAAGAGAGAGATGTAAAAGAGAGAGATGTAAGAGAGAGAGAGTAAAGAGAGAGATGTAAAGAGAGAGAGAGAGAGAGAGAGAGGTAAAGAGAGAGAGATGTAAGAGAGAGAGAGATGTAAAGAGAGAGATGTAAAAAGAGAGAGAGGTAAAGAGAGAGAGAGTAAAGAGAGAGGTAAAAGAGAGAGAGAGTAAAGAGAGAGAGAGAGAGGTAAAGAGAGAGAGAGAGGTAAAGAGAGAGAGAGGTAAAGAGAGAGAGAGGTAAAGAGAGAGAGATGTAAAGAGAGAGAGGTAAAGAGAGAGAGAGATGTAAAGAGAGAGATGTAAAGAGAGAGAGAGAGGTAAAGAGAGAGAGGTAAAGAGAGAGAGGTAAAGAGAGAGAGAGAGGTAAAGAGAGAGAGAGGTGAGGTAAAAGAGAGAGAGGTAAAGAGAGAGATGTAAAGAGAGAGATGTAAAGAGAGAGAGAGAAATAAAAATACTTGAATCAGTTAAAGAACCCATTGCCCTTTATGGTTTGAGGTCTGGGGTCCGCTCACCAACCAAGAATTCACAAAATGGGACAAACACCAAATTGAGACTGCATGCAGAATTCTGCAAAAATATCCTCAGTGTACAACGTAAAACACCAAATAATGCATGCAGAGCAGAATTAGGCCGATACTCTAAAAAATCCAGAAAAGAGCTGTTCAATTCTACAACCACTTAAAAGGAAGCGATTCCCAAACCTTCCATAACAAAGCCACCTCTTACAGAGGGATGAACCTGGAGAAGAGTCCCCTAAGCAAGCTGGTCCTGGGGCTCTGTTCACAAACACAAACACACCCCACAGAGCCCCAGGACAGCAACACAGTCAGACCCAACCAAATCATTAGAAAACAAAAAGATAATAACTTGACACATTGGAAAAAAATTGGGGGGGGAAACAGAGCAAACTAGAATGCTATTTGGCCCTAAACAGAGAGTACACAGTGGCAGAATACCTGACCACTGACTGACCCAAACATAAGGAAAGCTTAGACTATGTACAGACTCAGTGAGCATAGGCTTGCTATTGAAAAAGGCCATTGAAGGCAGACCTGGCTCTCAAGAGAAGACAGGCTATGTGCTCACTGCCCACAAAATGAGGTGGAAACTGAGCTGCACTTCCTAACCTCCTGCCCGATGTATGACCATATTAGAGACACATATTTCCCTCAGATTACACACACCCACAAAGAATTCGAAACAAATCAAATTTCGATAAACTCCCATATCTATTGGGTAAATACCACAGTGTGCCATCACAGCAGCAAGATTTGTGACCTGTTACCACAAGAAAAGGGCAACCAGTGAAGAACAAACACCATTGTAAATACTAGCGATGCACGATATATATCGGTGAACATATAGGAATCAGACGATATTAGCTCAAAAATGCCAACATTGGTATGGGCCTGATGTCTAGTTAAACGCCAATGTTAAAAACCGATGACAAAGCTACCGTTCATACCTATAAAACGTAGGTACATGACTTAATGACGCCATGTAAAATGTTGCGCTACACGTGCAACACAGCATTCCTAACCTAGCCCACAATGTCTGCTGTGTGGATCGAGCAGTCAACAAGTCCAGCAGTCATTTGAAAGAGTAAGACAATTTCAGCGAGACAACTCAAAGGCGAAATCCATTAAAGCCAAGACAATGGAATTCATTGCCCTTCATTTCATCAACCGTTCTCTGTTGTGGGTGATGTTGGCTTTCGCAGACTGGTCGAGCACCGGTACACACTACCAAGTGCGCTATTTTTCAGATGTTGCCCTACCGGAGTTACACAGTAATAGCGTCACTGCTATTAGCTTCATGACATACATACTATGGAATGGCGTTTGGGTCGTTGTCAAAAAAAGATTCAATAGCACTGTCAAAGCTGTACAAAAACAGTCTGCAAACAAGTAAACACCGGCCACGAACGATGTGTTTACAATACAGGGTTGGTAATAAAGCAGAGTTTGTTCGACCTCAACTTCTGGGGTGGCTAGCTTTAACTTGGTACCTAGCTAGCTAGCTTTAACTTGGTACCTAGCTAGCTTTAACTTGGTACCTAGCTAGCTTTAACTTGGTACCTAGCTAGCACCAATACAACCAGCCTGAAAACAATGACCAGTAGAAACTGCAGTCATTTTAATTATTCTTAGCAATAATTTAGGAATCCTTGTGAGTAAGTATTAGCTAGGTTGCCACTTGTTGTTTGCTTATTGAAATTGAACTTCAGTTCATGAAAATAAATAGCTAGCCAGCTATTTAACCCTGTTGCCCAAAGGCAACATTATAAGCAGCCAGCTAGCTTCATCTGGCTAGTGAGGCTCGACTGGACCGGGTTATGTGTTGGGAAGCTTGCCAAACAGTGTTATTTGATGTGTATCTTTTTTGACACGCAAAGACACAAACAGCGTTCCATAGAAATCCTGGTTGAGAATGAAATTGAACAAATGAACAACGAAAGAGCACAGCAAGTAAGTGAAAGAAATAGATTTGGATTATGTTTTACTGTAATGGGGACATACGTAAATGCCAACAAAATAACCTCTTGGTCAGTATGGTGTGTGTGTGTAACCTTTATTTAACTAGGCAAGTCATTTACTAAAATTTTAAATACTAAAATTTTAAATATCAGTTATCAGTATATTTACTTTTCACTTATACAATCATTCAGTTCCTCCCTCCCAAGGCCTATCATTCTAGAGAGTAGCAGTTCCTCCCTCCCAAGGCCTATCATTCTAGAGAGTAGCAGTTCCTCCCTCCCAAGGCCTATCATTCTAGAGAGTAGCAGTTCCTCCCTCCCAAGGCCTATCATTCTAGAGAGTAGCAGTTCCTCCCTCCCAAGGCCTATCATTCTAGAGAGTAGCAGTTCCTCCCTACCACAGCCTATCATTCTAGAGAGTAGCAGTTCCTCCCTCCCAAGGCCTATCATTCTAGAGAGTAGCAGCCACTCAGTACTACTGTAGTTCACTGTACAGGTCTCCGTGGTGATTCAAGACGTTTCTTTCATGTCCGAGCCATGACCCTCTCTGGTTTACAGATCAATACGCCCACCAACTCCACAGGAGGGATTATTGGGACACAGAGCTGGAGGAGGAATGGGATATTTCCACATTTTGGGGACCTGAACGTGGATATATGGCCCGTGTGTGTGTGTGTGTGTGTGTGTGTGTGTGTGTGTGTGTGTGTGTGTGTGTGTGTGTGTGTGTTATACCATGATGATGTATTGGATACAACACATTTCCAGGAGGTGAAAATCAGATACTGAAGTTGAGGTCTCTTTATGGCTGGTCAGATACTGTTTTGCAGAGAAAGGGGATCAGCTTTGGAGAAGATTTCTCCCTTCAAGAAGATACTGTTACATCTAGGGCAGTGAAACACATGCATTCAACGATCTGGAACTACTGAGGACTGAAAGTTGATCTTCTGGTCCATATGCCATGTCACTTACACACCATCTCACCCCCTCACCCATGTCACTTACACACCATCTCACCCCCTCACCCATGTCACTTACACACCATCTCACCCCCTCACCCATGTCACTTACACACCATCTCACCCCCATCACCCATGTCTCTTTCCACACCATCTCACCCCCCTCACCCATGTCTCTTTCCACACCATCTCACCCCCATCACCCATGTCTCTTTCCACACCATCTCACCCCCTCACCCATGTCACTTTCCACACCATCTCACCCCCTCACCCATGTCACTTACACACCATCTCACCCCCTCACCCATGTCTCTTTCCACACCTCCCTCACCCATGTCACTTACACACCATCTCACCCCCTCACCCATGTCTCTTTCCACACCTCCCTCACCCATGTCACTTACACACCATCTCACCCCCTCACCCATGTCTCTTTCCACACCTCCCTCACCCATGTCACTTACACACCATCTCACCCCCCTCACCCATGTCTCTTTCCACACCTCCCTCACCCCATCTCACCATCTCACCCCCCTCACCCATGTCTCTTTCCACACCTCCCTCACCCATGTCACTTACACACCATCTCACCCCCTCACCCATGTCTCTTTCCACACCTCCCTCACCCATGTCACTTACACACCATCTCACCCCCTCACCCATGTCTCTTTCCACACCTCCCTCACCCATGTCACTTACACACCATCTCACCCCCCTCACCCATGTCTCTTTCCACACCTCCCTCTTCATGTCTCCCTCTCTGGCCTCCAGTCCTCTGTGTCCATCCATCTCTAATCCACTCCCCTGTCCCTCTCTGAGCCCACAGCGTTCATTTGTCTGCCCCTTTGTATTGTTTTCAGGACAGGGGTGTCTGTACCCCTCCCCCCTCCACCTTCTCCTCTCTCAGTGAAGGACAGACAGTGCAGCATTCGGGCATGGTCCCGCCCCAGCACGTGGAAA